>NC_057808.1:451439186-451443700 GCF_018294505.1 Triticum aestivum | reverse complement strand
CGAAGATAAGCCTTTTCGCCAGGTTGATAGACCATGTCTTTATGATGACGGTCATACTGACTCTTCTGACGTGACTGAGCAGTCTTGAGATTCTCGCGAATAATGCGGACTTGTTCTTCGGCATCTTGGATAATATCCGGACCGAAGAGTGGACGTTCCCCAGTTTCTGACCAGTTCAGAGGGGTTCGGCACTTTCGTCCATATAACACTTCGAAGGGGGCCATCTTCAGACTAGCTTGATAGCTATTATTATAAGAGAACTCAGCATACGGGAGAGATTCCTCCCATTTCTTGCCGAAGGAAATAACGCAAGCTCGAAGCATGTCTTCGAGAACTTGATTGACGCGTTCAACTTGTCCTTGCGATTGAGGATGAAACGCAGTACTGAATGACAGATGAGTTCCCATTGCTTCTTGGAAACTTGCCCAGAATCTTGAAGTGAATAAGCTGCCACGGTCTGAGCTGATAACCAATGGAATACCGTGGAGTGAAACAATCTTGGACATATAGAGCGTTGCCAACTGGCTAGCAGTGATCGTTTCTTTGACTGCCAGGAAATGTGCAACTTTGGAAAGCCGGTCAATGACGACAAGAATAGCATCATTACCTTTCTGTGATTTGGGAAATCCAGTGACGAAGTCCATCTCAACATGGTCCCATTTCCATTCAGGAATAGAGATAGGTTGCAGAGTTCCAGCAGGCCTTTGATGTTCTGCTTTGATACGACGGCAAACGTCACACTCAGCAACATAACGAGCAATGTCTTGCTTCATATTAGACCACCAGAATCGCTGTCGGATGTCTTGATACATCTTTGTACTGCCAGGATGGATACACAGCGGCGTATCATGAGCTTCTTTCATAACTTCCTGTGTCATATCCAGGTTTTTCTCCGCACATGGCACCACTAGGCGGCCCTTGAAGTATAGGGTGCCATCTTCAGCAATGGTGAAGAATGAGGGCTTTCCTTCTGCGAGGTAGCGCTTAATCTTGTGGGCTTCAGAGTCATACCTCTGTAGCCTTTTGATGCTGTCCTCGAGATCTGGTTTAGCAACTAGGGTATTGAGAGAACCCTGGGTAACAACGTGGAGGTTCACCTTGCCAAATTCCTTAGGAGGGGGAGCGAGTGCACCCGGAGGAACAATATGGAGGTTCAACTTCCTGAATTCTTCAACAAGCAAGGGCTGAACTTTATGAACCTGGAGGTGGTTGCAGTAAGACTTGCGGCTCAAGGCATCAGCCATTACATTAGCCTTGCCTGGAGTATAGGAAATACCCAAGTCAAAGTCTGCAACAAGCTCCATCCATCTCTGCTGACGGAGGTTCAGATCTGGTTGAGTAAACAGATACTTCAGACTTTGGTGGTCAGTGAAGATCTCGCAACGATTACCGAGGAGGTAATGTCGCCACTGCTTTAGCGCATGAATGACAGCAGCAAGTTCGAGATCGTGAACTGGGTAGTTCTCTTCGTGAGGGCGCAATTGTCGAGAGGCATAAGCAATCACTTTGCGGTCTTGCATTAGGACACAGCCTAATCCTTGACGGGAAGCGTCGCAATAGATGACGAAGTCCTTCTTAGTATCAGGCGGGGCTAGTACTGGGGCAGAAGTCAATTTGTCTTTGAGTGCCTGGAAACTTTCCTGACATTTGTCTGTCCATTGGAACTTGACGCCCTTATGTAACAGGTTAGTCAGAGGCCTGGCGATCTTGGAGAAGTTCTCGACAAATCGACGGCAATAGCTGGCGAGACCGAGAAAACTTCTGACTTGCTTAACGTTCTTGGGAGGAGTCCAATCAAGAATAGCCTGAACTCGCTCGGGGTTGACGGCAATACCATCCTTAGAGATGACATGCCCCAGATAGGTTACTTCCGGTAGCCAGAATTCACATTTAGAGAACTTGGCATATAGTTGATGTTCTCGTAGTTTTTCCAGCACAAGACGAAGATGTTCAGCATGTTCTTCTTCGTTCTTGGAAAATATCAGGATATCATCCAGATAAACCACGACGAACTTGTCGAGGTAATCCATGAATATGTAGTTCATCAGACGAGAGAAGGTGGCTGGAGCATTGGTTAAACCGAAAGACATGACGGTGTACTCGTATGAACCATAGCGAGTCACGAAGGCGGTCTTTGGGATATCCTCTTCGCGAACACGGATCTGGTGGTAGCCCAACCTCAAGTCGAGCTTAGAGAACACTGACGAACCCGCCAGTTGATCATACAGATCATTGATCCGAGGAAGAGGGTATTTATTCTGAATGGTAGCTTGGTTTATAGGATGGTAGTCTTGAACTAACCGGTTTGTCCCATCCTTCTTCTTGACAAAGAGAGAAGGTGCTCCCCAAGGAGAGCAACTTGGGCGAATGAATCCTTTGCGAAGAGACTTGTCGATTTCCTCCTTAAGCTCAAGGAGTTCATGCGGCGGCATTTTGTAGGGTCGCTTGGCTATAGGAGTGGTGCCTGGTTTCAAGTCGATGATGAATTCGACAGCTCTAGCAGGGGGAATCCCTGGAAGTTCTTCAGGGAAGACGTCGAGGAATTCACGCACGACGGGAATGTTTTCAATGCCCTCGAGTGGTGCAGCGTTCAATGCATAGAGCCTTGCCTCGGCATTTTGCACCAGATGGGCTTGGTAAGTAACTATCTCATCTGAAGGGTGTAGCAGATGGACGGTCTTAGTGGTGCAAACGATTGAAGCAGTATGCGCTTTTAACCAATTCATTCCCAGAATGAGATCAATGCTACAGGACTTCAGTACGATGGGAGAGACAAGAAATTCCAGTCCTTCAATTTCAACAGTAACATCGCGACTAACCATAGAGGTTTGACATTGGCCCGCTGGGGTGTGTACCACTAGCGGAGTGTTTATCTCTTCGTGATTAATGCCATGCAGGAATGCAAATTCTGCTGAAATGAATGAGTGGGATGCTCCTGTATCAAATAAAACGGATGCTGGTACTGAATTTACGAGGAGTGTACCCATCACAGTAGCAGGCTGGTCTTGAGCTTCGCTGAGATCAACGTGGTTGGCATGAGCACGACCATGAGACTTAGCATTGTTGTTGCGGGGCTGGTTGTTACCACGGCCAGCTGCTGGAAGGGCCAGTTGATTCTGATTCTGATAGCAGTTCCTGGCAAAGTGACCCGGTTGACCACACTTGAAGCACAGACCATTATCGGGAGTGGGAACAGGAGCCCCAGGTGGGGGAGCTGGTAGCTTTGACTGCCTAGATGGTGGAGGAGGCAGACGCGGTGCAGCATAAGATTTCCTGGGAGCAGGTGCATTTGGACGATACATGCTGCTCGGGATCCATATCTTACGCTTCTGTGAGGGCGATCCCGAAGATGAGCCCGTGTCACGGTTGCGCCTCTGAGAGCTCTGGTATTCCTGCAGACCAGTCTCGACATTGATGGCCTTATTCACCAAGGTGGCGAAATCGGCGAAGTCATGCACTAGAAGTGCGAGCTTGATGTCAGCTTGTAGTCCATCACGGAACTTCTCCTGTCTGCGTGCATCAGTTGCAATGTCTTCTTCAGCATAGCGGGACAAGTCCAGAAACTCCCGCTGATAAGCTTCGACAGATTTGTTGCCTTGGGTGAGGTTGCGGAACTCACGCTTCTTCCGGTCCATGACTCCCTGAGGAATGAAGCGGGCACGGAAAGCAGCTTGGAAGTCTGGCCAGGTGATGATTGTTCCAGCTGGCAGAGTACGCCTGTGGCTGTCCCACCATTGAGCTGCGGGTCCCTTCAAGAAGAAGGAAGCAAAATTGACATAGCTGGCAGGGGCTACATCAGCAGACTCCATCTCATAGGTGATGTCACGGAGCCAGTCATCAGCATCCAGAGGCTGAGTTGAGCTGCGGTAGATGGTTGGGTTGAGGCGTATGAAATCTTGAAGAGTCACTTGAGCTGGCTGTTGGTTCATATTGGGGCGAGGAAACTGAGCCATCATATTTTCCATGAATTGGCGGTTCAGTTCAAACTGTTGGATCATACCAGCCATGTACTCAGGTGGTGGTGGGATACCCATAACTACTCCCACGTAGATGGTTAGTGCGTATAGACCAAATGGCCAGACTCAGATCAAATGCCAAGATCTCGTTAGGCGTGTTAAGTATCCGCGAACGCCGACCAGGGCCAGGCCCACCTCTCACCTAGGCGGTCTCAACCTGCCCTGTCGCTCCGCCACAAAGATCCACTTGCGGGTACTCCTACGAGCCGACCCGACTTTAGTCATCACATGTGTCATGTATATAGTATATAAGTATATACCCGTGATCACCGCCCAGGTGATCACGGCCCGATAGTATAGCATAGCAGACGGACAAGAATGTAGGGCCACTGATGGAAATCTAGCATCCTAGACTAAGCATGAAGGATTGCAGGTAAAGGTAACAACAATAGTAGCAAGGATAGGCTATGCATCAGAATAGGATATCGAAAAGCAGTAACATGCTACACTACTCTAATGCAAGTAGTAGAGAGTAGAGTAGGCGATATCTGGTGATCA
>NC_057808.1:451438215-451439115 GCF_018294505.1 Triticum aestivum | reverse complement strand
AAGTAGGAGGGGTCGTCGACTCCGTAATCGAACTGGGCAGCAGCAGTGTCGGTCTCGTAGTCTACCGGAGAGAAGAGGGGGAAGAAACAGTAAATACAATGCAAACATAAGCATGACGATGCGTGACATGACAATGAGCGGTGCTAGGGTTGTCCTAACGCGACAGTAGGTGGTACCGGTGAAGGGGGGGAACATCCGGGAGGTATTCCCGATGTTTCGCGTTATCGGACAGTCGGACCGGAGGGGGAAAGTTGCTAGTCCGATAGGTTAGGGAGGTGTGGTGGACGAACGGACTGCGTATCCGGATTCGTCTCGTCGTTCTGAGCAACTTTCATATAGAAAACATTTTCATCCGAGTTACGGTTTAAAAGATATGAATTTTCAAAGATTATTTGAATTTCTGGAATTATTTAATTAACAGAAAAAGGGATATGACGTCAGCATGACGTATGAGTGACGTCAGCGGTCAACAGTCCGGGTTGACTGGTCAAACTGACACGGGGGACCCACCTGTCATAGACAGTGGGTTAACAGAAGATTAAACTAATTAGTTTTTAGTTAATTAACTACTAGGCCCACCTGTCAGTGAGAGATTAATTAAACTAATTATTTTATTTATAAAACATTTCCTTTTTTTTTTCTTTTTTTTGTTTTTGCGGCGGGGCCCGCATGTCAGTGACTGGGCCTGCCCAGTCAGCAGTTGACTGGGTCAACCCAGTCAACTGGGGCCCGTGGGGGCCACTGGCAGTGACCCAGGGGTGGCCCCAGGCCGGCCACGTCGGCGGCCGGCACCGGCGCATCGCCGGCGACCCAAACGCACGGCGGCCCGCGCGGGAGGGGCGCGGGTTTCACCCACAGTGGGTTTGCGGGGGCGGGGCTGGGCGCGTTCGACGCGGCCCG
>NC_057808.1:451434919-451436731 GCF_018294505.1 Triticum aestivum | reverse complement strand
GGGTGCGGGGGTGCGGCCCAGTTTGGGCCGGGGGTTTCGGTGCAGATGGGCCACGGGTCCAGTGGGGGGGAGGCCTGCTCCTTTTTTTTTCTGTGACTGTTTCTGTTTTCTGTTTTCTCTTTAGTTGCTTATTCCCTTTTCTGTTTTATTTCATTTAAAGCATTTAGGCATTTTATAAAAAGGTGTTTTCTCCACCATAATTACCAGTGTAATATTTGGCACCCACTGAACATTTTTGTTTGGATTTTTGAAAACTTTTATTTTTCACTTTAATTATAATTGAAGTTTGATCTAGGAGTTTGAAAAGGAAGGTGATCTAAATGTGATCAAGCCCTGTACAGCACATGATTAGCTTAATCACAGGGGGTTACTGTAGCATGATTCTCAGGGTGTTACACCGCTCCCTCGCCCCGCACTGCGAGCTCGCCCATGTCCAGTGTGGAGGAGCGGCAGCGGCGAGCAGGAAGAGCAGGGCGCAGGCGGCGTGTGCGCCATCTCCACCGGCGCCGGGCGCCGCGAGGCGAGAGAAGGAGAAGAGAGAGGAGTTGCAGAGAGAGAGGATGGGTGTGGGTGGAGGGTGACACGTGGGTGGGCCAGGGAGGGAAAGAGATAAGAGAGGAGAGAGACGCTGCCAGGTGGGTCAGCGCGTGTAAAACGGCGAATTAAGCCCCCCGGGTGCCCCCCAGGTTTCTGGGATCGCGTTGGGTTGCCGGCTCTGTTTTTCAGCTATATCCGGCGCTAAACGAGCTCGTGGGGGCGTGAGTGGATCTTTTTTCGCCCGCTGGGGATGAAAAAAACGCTCGTGGGGGCCTTCTCGGGGAGGCGGCTGGAGATGCTCTAATAGTCAGAGTTACATTTGTTGTTGTATTGCCGGTCACGAAGCCTCATATCACGATGTTTTCCGACATTAAAAACCCAATATAATGTTGGTAGAGATATTTACTTTGTCCAGTTGCAACTTTATCAGTTTTGTTCTTACTAATTGAGCGGAAGATCGAAGGAAAACAAATCTCGTGTCTGTTTAATTGTTGATCACATGAATTTTTTGAGAAAAACAGGGATACTGGAATCTGATTTGACAGTAGCTCCTTGTACAACGAAATTAGTCTTTCAAGTGCTCTGTTTGAATGCTGACCAAAGATCAGATCTAATCCACTAATAAACCTGTTGCGCCGAAGAAATGCATTTCTATAGTCGAACATAGGTGTACATATTTTTCTTATTTATGCCCACAAGATATCTAGAACTTGTCACTACTGGAATTTGGCATTTTGCCGTCCGCCGCCTCTTTGCCATCTGCCAATTGACAGCAAAGAGGTCTTTTGCCATCCGCTTTGAGGAAGCGGACGGCAAAGAGACAACGTACGGCAAAGAGGTCCTTCGCCATCAGCTAGTTCTTTGCCGTCCGCCAGCTGACGGCAAAGTTTCTTTGCCATCAGCTAGCGGACGGTAGAGAGATGGGTGGGGTCCAGTGGAGGTCTAAATCGTAATGACCCAACGGCCCCACCTCTTTGCCATCCATTGGCGGACGGCCAAGAGATGGGTACGTAAACGGCCGTCCCGCCCCGTCCTCTCGCTGTTCTCTCTCTCTGTACCCGACACCCTCGACCCACACCTGCGTCGGCGCCGCCGACCCCGTCCGCCGTAGCCGGCCACCCTGCCACCCCGCACCCCTCCCCTGCGCCGCCCCGACCTCCACCGCGGCCCCGCCGCCACTTCCACGTCGGCCTGCCCCTCCGCTGCGTCGCCATCCCCGATCCACGCTGCCGCCGCCGACCCCGTCCGCCGTAGCTGGCCGCCCCGACCTCCACT